>NC_056726.1:1605291564-1605332198 GCF_019279795.1 Protopterus annectens | reverse complement strand
CCACTCATCCACAGACCCCTGTAGCTGCGGAATGTCACCCTGCAGACAGACACAGTCGAGCAGGTGTTGTAATGTACAATGGTTGCAATGCATGCCTTGGATAAGCCATATTGTTCCTGACCGCATGTCTGCTTATCTAACCACAACTGTCCACATATGGCCATACTGGTAACTGTACACAAATAGCAGGGCTATTAACAGGTATATCACTGCTAGGATACTAGATACAACAACAGTACCAAGCTATATCACTCTGTAGGCCACATATGCTGTATAACACAAGGCTACTTTGTGTACTCCACAAGTACTGTGTCTGTATTCACATATACAAGAGATATAAAGACATGCATCTGGAAAGTTTCTTCCTGGGCCTCCACTGAAAATTGGCTTTGTTCCAAGTCAGACCAGTTAACAAATGTTAAATAAATAAATAAATATAACCTGTTGCGTGTGCGATACATTTTTAATCTCACATCAGTCAAATCATATGTGTGTGTGTACATATCTCCCCTGACAGCACTACAGACATGCCTGTATGGACTATCTCTCTGTAATGCTTATGCAATTTAAGACCCTGTGACTACCTTCTGGACTCTACATTGCCCACCTTTACAAGGCCTGCTGATGTCATCCACCTAAAGAGTGCAGGCTGACAGTCTAAAATCAAACTCGGTGGTGCAGGCCATAAGTACTGCAAGATATAGTGTGTAATACCAGATAGGTAGAGGTTCTAATCTCACATTACTCAACTCTATGTGTGTATAAATATATGCTCTTGCAGCACTATGGATATGCACTTACAGGCAATCCCTGAGGAATGGTTATGCATTTCATGGCCCTGAAACTAGCTGCTGGCCCTAAATCGCCCCCCTCTACAAATTCATAACTGATGTCTGCCACCTGTGTGAACCAGACACAGGATATTTGTAGATGTGTCAACTCCATCACTACACCTTGTTGATTTGTATGTTCAGAAGATCCAGATGACACATATCAAGAATAGCAGACCTTATCACAAAGTATGAATGCTTGAGTATGCTGACTGCCCCCATTGTCCCTGATAGACTGTTCTACACATATGTACCTAGGGAGCCATGGATGTATACTGGCGTACCTTGATGTCACATATCTGCTGTGCTGCCATGCCATTTAGTGCCTCTGTATTGATACCATGTGTCCATGGTTTATATCCTCAGACCCCTGCAACAGAAACATACACAAGTCCATCACACCTGTCGTTCTGTTAACACACCCACCAGTACAACACCATGCAACATAAGATACACAAAGTTTGATGCGTAGTCATGCGATATGCCAGTATACAGTACCTATTGGGAGCCACAAGTGGCTTGGCAAAACAATACACAAGTACATATCAAGTAATAAAGTCACTTGTGCATCAGACACACAGTAGCATTTCCCTGCATCAATGGCATGGATGACAGGGATGTGGCCCAGGTATCTTCACATACAAAGGGTGCGGTGTGGGGATGCTGTAGGCCTAGGCTGTGCGAAACAACTGACAGCATGTGTGAGACTCAGGAAGGGGTGTGGGTTAGATGGGCCATGGTGAGGTGTCATGTATGTATGTAGGTGACCTGCATGTGACAGTGGTGTTTGAGTGTGTGCATGTATACAATTAAGCCCAGTGCTAGCCTTACATGTGTTTATGGTGGATAGCTGTGGACTGTACATGGCAGAGTGGACAGTTCACCATCTCTGGCCACGAACACTGGAACTGGCTCTGCCAGGAGTAGCACTGGCACCACCATGCCCAAGGTCATGTGTGGTGCTAGTAGCTGATGGTGACTGCTGTCTGCTGGGACTGTGTCCCCACGGTACTGCCCAGGACCACATCCCCCATGGCTTGCCACGTCATGGTGTGGATAGCACACACCTCTCTGTAGTGCTGGATGTACTGCCACTATGGCAGCATGACTGTGCATGTCCACGTGGGCTCTCAGCAGATGGTGTTGCTAAGCTACGTTCACGTGTCTGACGCCCATCTCCAACCAGATGTTCCAGCACACACAATGTGCAGACCAAGACAGACACCGTCTCAGCCCACTGTCTGTCCACTGCATCAGTGAACCAATCCAGGTTGTCCCCAATGCGCTGGAGGCAGACGTGGATGTCAGACTCTGCTGCATCCATAACCATAAGCATATGTATGACATTGTGGTCAGAACGTGCCTATACCTCCATGATGGCCTGAAACATACATCTAGTGGACTCATGCCTATACCTCCATGATGGCCTGAAACATACATCTAGTGGACTCATGATGTGACACCAGCAACAGGTGGTTGATGGACAGCAGGCCTCTTACAAGCATCCCTGTCAATCTGCCTGTGTGAGACCTCGCTAGCTCTCTGGCTATGGCCAATGTCTACACTCACTGGAGCCATTGTTGCCACACTTCCCTGTTCAATGTCTCCACCCTCTGACTGTCCAATATCTGTGGCCTGTGGGGACTGGGCATGTGTGGGCATACTGACAGTGTACAAAGACAATGGGGGCAGAAGAGGGATGTCAACCTCTGGGACAGATTTAGTCCTGACAACCCTACCTGTGCCTCAATATGGTCACTAACATCATCAGAGTCCGACGAGACACTGACATCAGGTTGCGAGAGGGACAGACTCCAACCCTCCCGGTCACCTGTGAAAACCAAGACAAAAACAGTACATTACTACCTCCACTATTATATATGGTAATCCACACAGACTCATACAGATGAGGATCCACAACTGCATTACCAGTTTCACATCTTCTCATCTCCGCTCTCATGCACAACAAACATTCTCACAACATGCACATACAAGTCAAGGCCTTTATAACATGCACTTCAGCTACATCCACTTAAAATAGCCAGTACAATATACCTATAAGGTATGCAATAAGACACTATACATGATAGAAGTACACATAAAACCCAGTACACCTATTTTGAGAATGATGTGCCATGACTAGTGTCACTGCCTCAAGTATATACCATGTCCCTTTTGTGTTTGAACAGGCATCTTGGAGCAACTGCCTCATGTATACCAGGATGTGTAGTTGCTCATAACTATAAGTGCAGATGTGTTAATGTTCATTCAAATACACACCTGTGATTACCCAGTCTATGAACTGTAGTTAACTGTTCTAGACTGGAACATACAAATATTCTGCTCTGGCTAAACACAACATTAGTACATAGGGCAAAATGGCAGCCCTTAACTTTCAAAGGGTATATATGAGCCGTAAAACAACAGTATCATATTTACCAGGTACAGGATCATGGGCTTAGGCAACACCTGATGGACCTATGAAAAGGTGAGGGAGAGGTATGATCAGCACCACCAAATGTTGCAGCACTACAAGGTAATATGTGCATATATCCACTTGTACAATAGTTACAGTGTTACTGGCTGTATTACTAACATTCTGAGTATGTGTGCCCAACTGAGCTTAGACCCCAACCCCCCCATGTGGATATACCTGACACCCATGTACAGGTATGTACAGCCTGCTACAATGACTGATACAGTATTACATTGGTGAACACAGTAAGCTTACCTGGATGCTCCCCTGCTGTGGACACTGTGGTACCCACCTCCATGATGTATGGTGTGATGGATGCTTGGAAGCTGTCAGGTGGACTTCCTCAGTAGCCAGGAAGGGTTGTTCCATCGCAGGCCCTCCACTGGTGGTGGTATGATCCCTGGCAACAGCAGCTGCCCTTTGTAGTGCAGCATTCAGCATGTCTGCTGCCCGGTGTCAGACCTGCTCATAGGTCCTGCCCTGTTGGCCAATCTAATTTACATCCAGTGCAGGGTCTGCCCACAATGCTGCCTGCTGTTCCCGATTCTGCCTTCCTCTGGACAACAAGATTTGATGGTGATGTCTCAGTTCATCCAGTATGATGTCATTCTCTGCCTGTGAGAAGGGGGAGTGTCCCTTGCGGTACATGGTTCATGACAGACAGAAAAAGGAGAACACATTATAGGACCAGGTAAGTGGATGTCCACTATGTATAGATCCAGCATGCCCATAATGTTCTGCTCTATCCGCTTCTCCCTCCCACGTCATACCCCACAGTCTGGCAACAGACTACGTGTATGGATAGAACCAAGATAGAAGCGATACTGGGGTATGTCCCTGTGTACTGTGACAGATTCTGTTGCATATTCCTATACCCAGGACTGCAGTCTACTGTGGTATCTCCCCTACAGGCAAACTCCCACTAATATGTCATAGGGCCATTGCCAGACTAATAGTAGTGTGCCATTACAACTGTATGGGGACAGTCCAGTAACACCAGTGTGCCACAATGACAGTAAATGCAAACCTGCTGTAGTATATGTTCCCTGTAGGCATCATACTATACAGATGTTTGCAGAATGTCAAGATATTTGCCTCATAGTTTTGGTCATTTTCACACAACCTTGTGGATGTGTGACAAATGGCCAATCACTGATGGCTGATATCAGGAAAAAAAAAAAAAGGAAGACATCAGAGTTTCACACGTCATACCCTTCAGAACCCAGTCATGCTACTGTAATACCTGTCATTCTATTAACTGTCTCAGTTTGTTAGAACAATATTTAACAAGTGTCCCTAATATTGGGCCTTTGTTCCTCCATTAATTATAGCTTTGTCCAGATCTCTTGCTGTAAGAGGTTGACAGGTATGTTAGGCATACCTGTCAACCAAACAGGAACAAATGTCAACAGAAACAGGGACTTAGCCAGAGTACATCAGGGACAGTTTGAATAAGTTAGGACTATTTATTTGAGACAGTGACAGAATGAGAGGAGGTGAATTACTGTACATCATTTGACATTACAGGACTGTACACCCTTACATATTGTCACTATGTATTATGTGTAATCCACTAGCTTTCCTACAACTACAACAGCCATCCATTGTAGGAGGGATTAAGAGGGACAGAGCAAAGATTTGAGTGAAATCAGGGACAGTTCAGAGGCATGCCTGTAGGTGTAGGACAGCAGAGTATCAATGACATGTCATTACCATAGGTCTAGGACAGGCTTATTGCTGTAACCCCTATCCTCCATCCACATCCTATTATATGGAAAAATCATTTACATACCTAATGGAGTGAAGTACTCCTTTGTTGAACTTTGCTCCCAGCACTATTTTGCAAAGACTGTCTCTTGGTCAGGTAATTTTCATACAGACTTGTTCCCCATAATCAGCTGGTTGCCTTTTTAAGATACTGCTCATTAACAGGTAATTGCCTCTGCACCAATATGTGATTCTGATATGCTAATTGCAGTCAATACAGCTGAACTGGACTATCATTAGCCAATGACATGCCACCACAGTGCAGTATATCAGGCCTTCTTGTAGACCTAGGCCCCTTTCTTAGCTGTTCAGATGAACAGTACTGAGGCGTGGAGACTACAGCATCGCAGAGGGTAGGTATCATAACTGTCACATGTAGAGATTTATGCAGTATGTCCACAGTTTCAGCTAATATGTGTGGTCAGTGTCCCATGACATTATGGTCATCTATCAAATGACTGGAAAATGATTGTGGGTCAACATCATTAATGAAAGACACATTTGTCATAAGTCATACCCATCAGAATATGCATGTTAATGCAATAACTGTTATTCTATCACCTATCTTTGTAAAAGTACACTGTAATACGTGTCCCTAACTATGGGCCTATGCCCCCACATTACATATGGCTGTGTCCAGCTTCCTTGTTCTAGGGGGTTGGGAGTATGGTAGGTCTGTAGCAGCTACCTTTACATACAGCTATGTATGCTACAGGCTACAACACATGGGGGTGGGGTGTGTGAACACTTTGCAGGGCAGCATGCTTTACATGTATGTGTGGCAGCTGTGTCAGCCCTGTCATTACAGTAGAGCTAGGGTAAGGGTACCCTTTGCAGTCCAATCGAGGCATGTGATTACATAATGTCTGTTATACAATAGTGCAAATACCAGAATATTAGGCAACATAGAGTTAGGCTATACAGATATGTGCAGTGTGTCCCTAGCTGCAGGCCTTTGACTTGCAAAACTAGGTAACAGTTTTTTTTTTTTAATTAGCAGTAACCTGTGTGGATTACAAATGCATGACTTGGTCATTACTTGCTGTGAACACAATAATGTAATTGAACTCCAACACAAAACTGGATTGGAACCCAAGACTGTGTGTGGCAAAATGTACAAGCAAGTCAATTATCACAATGAGCTACTGCGTCCCTACAGGTGTATTTGCATTTGCAAGACATTTGTGCACATATACAGGCTTGTGTGAAACATTTCAACATTTGAGTATGTGCATGGCTTTATTTCTGCACCAGGGTCCCAGTTGTACATGTACTTTGCCATTGATGCCTTAGCAGGTGCCTTTCTACAAGTTGCTGATAAAATGGTATATATACCTGCTATCACAGGCCTCACTTCCATCCATTATGTCTTTGGCTGTGCAGTACTGTATTATTGCACCAGAGTCTAAGGTACACTCCTATTTTTCCCATTAGTTTTTTTATTTCAGTTACATGCTTAATGACTGTAGGTAGCAATCAGTGTTTTGCTGGAAACACCTGTTTAACCTAAAATGTTTGTGTAGCATGGTAGATTAATGCAGTGTGATATAATGAAGAGGGGCCTGGGTTCAGGACTCGGCCGAAGTGTTTATTTTCTACATGTGACTAATACAGTAATAAACACATATAATCATTAAAGCTCATTTAAGCTGAGCTTAGAGAAGCGGTGCACCACTCCTCGCAAACCCGCGCTAAAAATATAACGAAAAGAAAAAGGGGGTGACAGGAAAGTGGGGGCAAGCAGGGGGAAAACATACTGTAAAGCAGGTAGGGATGTGCAGAAAGGGTGTAGGAAAGAACCATAGTTATCCATTTCTTGTACAGCAACAGCTGTGCATTTTGACAGATTTTGTAGATGAATTTGGACTCTCAAACCCCAGAGAGAGGGGTGAGGACAACATAAATGTGTTGTCAAACTACTTGGACCAAATTAGTTGTGTCCAGTGGCCAGGTGTGCGAAATGCAGAGCTATGTATGGGGCGATTTTTTTTTTTAATAAGGAGAGTGGAATGTTGGAGAAGGGACAGAGGTATGTGTGGGGAGGTAAGCTGGGTAGGAGAGGATGAGTTTGCAGACAGACAAGGCATCAGACAGGGGAGGTGCATAACACATGAGGCAGGTAAAAACCTTGGATGGGGTGGATGTTGTGGACTCTGAGATGGCAGCAGCATGACTCATGTTCCCACCCATGGGACAGTCAACACTGCTCTTTCACTGCCCCAAAGATGGCTGCGCTGGATGCTGGGTGCCAGGGCCAGCCTGTGCCACCAGATTGGCCAGTGTGCCATCTTCAGAGGCAATGTTCATAAGTCCGATGAACCATCTAGTGGACCATGACCGGCAGTTGCTCTTAGGCGACTAAAGCACCTCCACCACCGCTCCCCAGGGGAGGCCTGGCCCCATCCCCTGAGGCGGTTTCACCTGATACTGCAGATGGTGCAGGGGCAGTAGAGGGGGCACCACCAGCCTAGGTCACAGATGTTCTATGACCCAGTGCCATGGCCAGTTGAGGCAAGGTAGGTGGATCACTGGGAACCAGCCTACCCTGACATGCTCTGATAATGGAGATATAGCAATAAGTATATGTTAGTTATGAACAAAACAGTTTGTTAGTAATAACAGCATGTCACATCAGTGGAAATAACACAATTACATATCAATGCATATTATGTTAAGCACAACAATAAATGATAGAACAGTCAGTACATTAACAGCATGCCAGTAACAGATACAGCATAAGGCCAACAAAATACGTAATTTAACAAACTATGTTAATATACAACCATTATGATGCACAACAATAATAATACACATGCCCCAAAATACAGTTAATTTAACAACATATGTTAATATTAAACCATAACCAATGCATAATAATAATAAAATAAATGAAGATAAGGGGTAGGGAGAGAGAGAAAAACAGTCCATTAGTACTATTACAGACTACTTACTTGACAACCTTACCTTACTACTATCTAGTCTATGGGTCTGTCCTTTTTTTATGTGTACAAGTCCCCTATAGCTGCTGTAGCACGTACATACCTCAAGCTATTCGCATAGGACAGTATGGGCCAAGCAGTTACAACAGCGGGTACACTACTAGACAGAACACTTGCACATCAGGTGGACCTATATAACTACCAAGATGTACTGTGTGCTGATGTACTGATATATTGCAATTTAGGTAATCATGTGACAGACAGATTACGCACTACTAATTACATTAAGTGACAGCGTGACACTTGAAAGACATGTATGTGTATAGTATAGAAACTAAACAACTATCATGCCTTGCTTGGCAGGCATGGGGATAGAACCGAATAGCAGTGACCGCAGAGGACATCTGCATGGAATGTATGAATTGGCTGCAGCAACTTTTAACAGACACTCAAGGCATACAGCCATACAAAGATTATACATTTATTACATGTTATTTTATTATTATATTTCCTTTATTTTATGCTACATTTTCACATTCTTGCTAATGATTTTAAGTCTGTGACATCTAAACGCACAATCATTTACTCATAATATGGGCTACCTCACCCATTTACCTGTAGTTTCTCTGGAGAGAGAATCTGTAAACATTACATGACTGATGCTGTAAAATTTAGTACTACATTGCACTGGATTTGAACCAGTGTGTGTGTGACAAAATGTACTACATACAGGGCATTTAACAAACTGAGCTACTGCCTCACTGCTGATTACCGACTGACTAATATTTGCCTGGAACCAAAATATGATCGGATAGTAAGTAGTACTACAGTTTTATACTAGACTGCAGTGACAGTAGACCACACATGCATGAAATACAAGCACGACAGAGGTAGTACGTAATCTACACATTAGTATATAGAATGCAAGTGCACAGAATATATTATTAGTGGGTTGAAATATCTGTGAAGTCAACAAACCATATAATTTCATGGAGTGGGCTACCTCACTCATATACCTTGCTTACCTATATTTGTGGATGACAGAGCACTGTGTAAACAATACTGACCTAGAAACAACCTTGAACGGTACTATATGTGTTAATACATTTGGAAGCCATTATATGTGCATTCTACAGCTATTACAGTGTTATACTTGACTGGAGCACCTTACCTTACAGCCTGAATGCATACAGTTGTACCGCAATGGTTAAAACAAGACAATCCTGATGTACACAGTTTACCTTGGTGTCATTGGTATTGGTTCCTGTGTTACTGCAGAACAGTTGGCATTAGCTCCAATTCCACATTTGTTGCATATACTTCAATGCAGTTTCTGGTATTGTTTCAGGTTTTTATTGCACAACACTTGTCATTATTCATTTACTGCACTACAGCTCTCGGTCCACATTTATTGCAATACAAACTTTGCTGTGTGTACTTTATTGCAGTTAATGCTTTACTCTTTCTTGCTTATTTCAGTGCAGTTAACATAATACATCCATACTCACCACACTCACAGTGCAACCTGGCCAAACACCCAGCATGCACCTTGATGTTGTGACCCCTTATCCTTTGCAGCTGTTGGGAGAGAAGCACACCAATATACATACCAGTTTAACAGACATTCAAATTATATATTGTGAAACAGAGGTAAAATTACTTACATACTTGTGGGGCATTCCCTGCCCGAGCTTCTTGGAACCAGGTGCTCAAGAGATCCCCTTTTTGTCTTTGCTGGTCACCATGGTGATGACGGTATTACTCACCTGTGCAGGAGATACCAGTAACACTACTGAGTTCCCTTGCCAGCCAGTTCCAGACCTCTGCCTTACACTCTGAGCCCCTGGAAACATCCCTGCAGCAGCCGGTCATTTTTTTTTTATAACTAGGAGTCCAACAATGACACTGGACTCCAGAATGTCCAAATGTTGCACCCGAAAGCATAAACTCTCACCAACACTTGCCATACTACCCTTCAGAGACAGAACTCCAACGGATTCTGCTGTATTCCCACCAAATGGGCTTAATATAGGCTGTTTTCCCACTCTTACATGCTATTGATCAACATTTAAAAATGTGCTGCATCACTTAGCACCACGCAAACCAGCACAACTGAGATGTGCAGTGCATAAACCCACAAAACTATATGCCTGGCACTAACTAGCAGTGTGCAAACCAGCCAAACACAGCATAAACATTTCAGCAGTCATTGTATTTATGTAGTGCTTAACAGGTCTTAGCACAGCTTAGTGGAGCACAGAGAGCCATAATTTACAACAATAGGCAAAATTTGCATTTCAAAAATGAAAGCTTATTTTCCCTATCGTGTATTCCAACCCTGGATCTTCTGCACATGAGGCCATAACTCTGCCCATTTAGCTATGTGGATATGTGAATTCTGCTATACCTTTATGTATACCTCTGAGCTACCGATAAGCACTGCTGATAATAGTGCCACACTGCGCAAACTTGCTCAGCTACATTTCAATAAATAATTAAATGCATCCAGTTTCTATTTTTAGGTGTCTGCAGTTGTCTCTGTGCTGCTTAGCATTGCTGCGCTTCGCTCCGCGCAAACGTTTTTTAAAAAAATAAATAACATTGGAATAATACACTTGGACAGTGCAGGGAGCTTCTTACTCATCTGCAGGCATAGTTAGCACTACACTTCCTACACTGATTCACTAACTGTGTTCCTCTGTGCTCCTTCTGCAACGCGCCATCAATATGCATGGTGCGCTGCTGAGGACTGTGTACACGGACATGGTAACATTCCATGTAGGCTCTACACAGTGCCTACATGGAGTTTACTAAATCCTGCGGCTAGATTACTTTAAAGTATTCAGCTTTCTAATACACTCTACTACGATACTGCAGAATTCATTGCAAAATATACAAACACACCAAATATGCAGTAATTAACACAAGACAAAGCACCAGAAAGATTTGTGCACAACAGACACCATTACCAGCTTGCTGTTAACTTGTATAACCCTTAGGCCTAAGCATACAATGCACAAGCAGCTTGATGGTAATCTTTGTTGCTAGTGTTCCTTACATTTGGGTGAAATACTTCACTAAAGTGACCGTCCTATAGACACTACCCCTATCAGACTAAATCAGCTGGACTCTTTAAAAGCAAGTTCTTAAAGTAAAGCTTTACAAATTCACTCAGGCTCCCTTTTTATTCTATTTCTTAGTATCCTGTTGAAAGTTATAGTGCAGTAAATGTAATGAAAAAATGCAACTTTTACTGTAAGGTACCACCTGTCTCAAAAGGAATAAAATATTTACATCCATCTGCATTTTATAATCTTTGCATCCATCTTCCCATTTTCTGCGGAAGGGGAGAGTCGTGGATATCTTTATTCAAACTGGACAGCCTGCCTTACTGATATGCTCACCTGACCGGAAGAAGGCATCATTTATGAAACTAATACTCTTTGGCACCTGTATACCCTCTGCACAGATCCAAATAAACAAACAACAGCGTGTATCCGTGCAGCCACAAACCAACGCCAATAATAAAAAAGGGCCCACATAAGGCTATATTGGTAATTCCACTGAAAAATGTACCACCAATGCAAAATGACAAGAACAGACCATTTTTTTTTTTTTTTGCTGTCTTCGTACTGTGCTTTTCAAAGTTTTTTTTATATAAAATTGATGTTGAGTTTAAACCCATGGACAGTTCTTGCCACTTTTCATTGGTAGTACGTTTCTCAGTAAGATTACCTAGATCACACTACGCGAGTCCTCTGCATAGATCCTCCAAAGTAACAACGCTGCTGCTGCATCTCCACGGGCACATTTTTATTTCAGGAGAAGATGATCCGATACTGCATTCAGAAGGCAAATTGTACGCATATACTTCAGAACTTGACTATGCTTGAGAAAATCTACAGCAAGCAGCCTTCTGCTACTGACATGTGCTCATACCTCTTAACTTCTTAAGGTAAGAATTCTAGGCAAAACCAAATGAGATGGAGGATAAAGGTCCAAAATCAAAAACATACTTGAAATATTGTTCTTATAAACAAAGAAAGTTGCTAGAATAACGAGTTTTGCTTTAGTATGCAATTTCTAAAGAATGTAAGTCTGAAACTCAAATGCCTATCATTATTTACTGACTACAGTCCTCAATGATTTGCAGAAAACCACATACAGTGTGAAATACCAAATATAAGAAGCAAATATATTTATTATGCGAATTCTGGATAATTGAGAGGTATGCCTGTGTAGAACATTGGCAACATGTTTCTGCTATATTACACATCACTACACACATTTTAACACTAAAAATATGTGGTTCCCGAAATAATATATGTCTTAAACCATAACTCTATATTCCAGCGTTAGTCATCAGTTTTAATTACCTATTTTAGTACATGCGAATGCCCCACGATTTAAATGCGTCAAGTGTTTAAATACACTAAGGAATATCCCTTAATACACTCTCCCGCTGAGACTTTGTGAAGTTGCAATTAATATGGCTATGAATATTACACTAACCATCCCAGATTAATACATTCCAAATACACTAACACAATCATTGAACAAAGCCCTTTGAGGAAAAACTAGCATCATTAAAACTTAACAAAACAGACGAGACAAACAAGCAGTAACTTTCTTCTAAAAAAAATACTGACAAGTTCCTGAATTCCGGTTGGTTACGTTGACGTCAATTTCTCATTGGGTCATTTCTGTTAGCTCCTGAAAATTCGTAAAACCGTTGGCGTCCCAACGTGCAGCTTGATTTGCTAGAAAGATGTCAATCACGGTTGGTTTAGGGTGTGGCTTCCTGGTTAACTCCGCAGTATGAAGAGGCAAGTGAGATGGCTGGATCTATCTAAAATAGACAGGAACGAGACATTTATAAGTAATTTCTATTACTCATATTTTTCCGCTTACAGTTAATTGGGAAAATGTTACTTGTTTGCCTGTGTACTTTTCATCGGTAACGGTTGTTACTGGTTTTCACTACTTTTTGAAACTACAATTTTGATTTTTGTAATGCTTGCGGGAGACATTCCGTGTTGTTATAGAAGTATGACGTTCACAAGTTGTGTTAGCAACACTTGTGACATCACAGCTATAATGGAGCGGGTTTTTTTTTTTTTTTAATTTTTGCACTGACATGCGTGTGCGCAAGTATTGCTTTGCTAAAGTGTTTGGTGATGAGTAGCGGGTATTTGAAAATAGTGCCCTTTTTACACCTTTGGCCAGTTGCAGGCTGACTTCTGATGTCCTACAACTATTTTTGTCTGTATGCCGTTTTATAAGTGATGAGGATAAGATTGTAGAGTTGTTTGCAAGCACTGAGTGTTTTTGCGTGCTAGTTTAAACAATAACTTAATTTAAAATATTGTCTTGATTAGTGACCGCATGCTGCTTCTTTAAGATTGATTAATTCCTTTTGATGGAGGCAGTGGGAAAGATTGACAAGAAAGTAACTTTTTTATCGAATGTACACACTCTGACTTTGTTGTCCTGTCAAAGCTTGGTTTGATATATGAAAAAAAATTCATATGGGGGTGGGGGCAGGGCAGTACTGTACTGTTAGTACCCAGGAGTGACATAACTGCAATACATCATGGATATCTATGTGCAATACTATTAGTACCCAGGAGTACCATAACTGCAGTACCTCTTGGATATCTAATTGCTGTTGATGGTCATAGGAAGTGAGTGCCTATAATTAGCCTTTGGTATCCGTACGGTTTTAGTAGTTATTGGAAGGGTTTTAGCAGTTATTGGAAAGCATCAGCTTCTCAGTCTTTCAAGAGAGTATCCCTGACTCCGTGCAAGTAAAATGCTACTGGAATTGTAACTTCAGGTGGTCTGTGTTGTCATTTGTTAGTGAATGTAACGATTATCATAGAGTTTGCAGATTAGGAAGACTTTCTGTTATACATTAAAAAACAGTTGATCCTTTCTGGTTAATTTTAAGTTTTAGAATCTAGTATGTAGAGATTGGCATGGAAAAATTTCAGTGTTGTCCCCTGACACCCTTTCTTCCAGTAGATGATCAGGTTGGTGTAGCAGACTGTCTGAAAAGTATGCATTCCTTTCTCTGTTAATCAGATGGTGGGTTGGTGTGAAGATCTTTTTCAACCATGACTTGGTCTGGAGGCATATACAAGTAACAAAACATACATTTTGGTATTCAGAGCTGCTGCTGTTGCATGTATTGCGGCATTCTGTTTAAAAAAAAGTGTGTGGTATTCTAGATAGAGGTGTGTCTTTTATTAAATATTTTCATTACCAACTGAACAGAGGGTTCCTTTTATTTGTTACAGTCAACTAAAAGAGCGCTGAGAATAGTGAATGCTCTTTATCAGAATTTGTATAGTGTTTGCAAATATAGTAGTTCTATGTAAATCCATATCCTCGCAATAAGTGGAACATTTCATCGTGCTACACTTTCTACAGAAAAGCATAACATGTGAATACAAGAAAAAAAATTTAATGTGTAAATTTTCTATGAATTTTTATTTGTATTTTATCACACTTCTCAAATGCTATGATTTAAGCTTAAAGTTTTGGTTTTGATTCTCAGATGTAGCCGTACTTCTCTAAGATTTGTGATGGTCTCATAAATTCAGACCAGTTTAATAGATATTAAATACATAAACTAAGTTTATACAAAGATTCGCTATCAATGATTATACAGGGCTTCGTTTTATAGAGACCTTCTATTGTGAAAACTAAAAGTGCTCCTCTTTCTGACCCATTGGTATGGTTTTTAAAGACCAGTGCATGGAGGATGTGTTTCACTCAACATCCTGTTAGTGATGAACAAGTGATCTGCACAGTTATTTATTTATGTATGTATGTATTATGAACTTGTTTTTATTATGTTTAAAAGATGTTGATTGTTAGAGACTTAAAAAAAAAAAACCTTGAGTTGTCATCCTACAGTCCAAGAACACTCGGGCAGAGGGCCTGTGCTGACAACTCAAACTGCTTCACAAGATGCAGTTGGTCCGAGTTTGTCATTCAGGTTTACTTCATTTATTTCTTGTTGTGCGGAAAAATTTATTTTATTATATACTTGTAAACATATATTTTTTTTATCTTGTTGAGTTTTACAGTGGTTAACTTTTGACCAGCAGGTCGGAGTTATCCCAGTCTCGTACTTGCCTGACATTAGTCAACACTGACCTACCCCCCCACTATCATTGGCAGGCATAGAATTGATGTGGTGCATGCGTGTGTGTGTCATCATTTGTTGATGACTTGTTACGGATCTGTGAACAGCAGCATTCTGATTCATCTTTTATTAGTCAGCATCTTCTACTCAAAGCTTCAGTATTCTGAAAAGCAAAGAGAAGGCACAAGTTTAGGTATGTGACATGCACGTTGCATGTTTAAGCACAGTAATTGGGTTCATCAGGAAATCTATCAGTTTCCTATGAAATCGATCTTGTGGAGGAATGTTTGGTGTCACATTGCTGTTTGTTGTGTTTAAAAAAATCATATAGTGGTGTTCCAAGTAAACAAGTGTCTTCTAGTGCATACATTCATTGTCAGTTAAGTCTCGTGAGAGAGATTTTAGGGGAAATGAGTACATTTATCTGCAATGATCATTTGTAAAATTCTGTGTATACTAGAATAGCATGTTTTATTGTCCTTTGCTTCACACAGAAAAAATGTGGGTGTAAGCAAGACCCGTTTTTAATAACTAAGTTGAATGTGACATTCCATCATGTGATATTCTTCTGGATCATTCTTGAGACAGCTGTGGGAAGTCTGACACAGTTCTACATTGTTTAAAATTTTCTCCCTTAGCCAGATTTTTTAGAGTAACCTCTGGCATTAATCCTTCACACCTTTTTGTGGCATTCCACACACAAGATTTAGCTTTGTTATTTATAATTCTTTTCTTGGAGACATGGTTGAGGTTTGACTTAAGTTGATGTAGATGATGCCTGGTTTTATCTCATTACTGATGATTACTGTGACTGACAAGTTGCTTTCTGAAGTCATTGATTGAAGTTGAGTATTGTATTTAATAACATACTAACATTAAAAGCCTGGTGAAAAAAAGTTATAAGGTTGTCTTCATTTCTATTTTCAAAAGCAAAACAGAATATCCTTGATGTGAGCTCAAAATATATACAGGAATGTTACTGACAACATGTAAATAGACTGTGCATGAATTCCTTTGATTCCAGATGTTGGAATTAAAGAATAATACAGTCCAGAATAATAATACAAAGATTGCAAATTAAGAAGTTTTTGGTTATTGTTTGTTTTATTTGTTTAAATTTTTTGAGCAGGTTGTCCCTGCTCAGAAGTACCCATTTTCAAGTGGGACCTGGCAAAGTTGACTAAATAGTTAAAGGCTGTTGTCCATAATGGATGTGCAGAATTTATACGAGTACAAATGTAAGACAGTAATAAGACAAATGTAACATTCAGAGTTAATCAATTGACATCTAAAGCTGATTTGTTGCTATGAATAGGTAAGGATAAGTAAATGAAGGCGAAGAGGTGGGATGTTTAAATATTGATAAGTAATACTGATATGGAGCTGTATTAGAAAAGTGAAAGTAGCGTAGAGGTGCTTTGAAATAGATGTATTAACCAGTATCCACAATATTTTAAAAATTATAGGTATTTGGATATGACAGTGTTGGAGATGTTTATACTTAAGGTTACAGGTTATGCTTGGGGTTGAGCAAGAACAGAGACATCTTTTGGGTAAGAAGTTTCTCAGAATGGTTTTTAAGGATGGGAAGGAGGGAATTGACCAGAGGGATATGGATAAGGAGTGCTGGGCTTTAGCAACATGGCACTAGGACAGACCATGCCCGGCAGATTTGATAGGTTTGTGGACAGAGAGGCATTTTGGTCATTGGATTGTAATGTCCAGGTAGGAACATAATTGTGTAGAATGGTATTTAGTGCTTGACAAGCGAACGGATACTAGACAGTTTTATAGGTGGTAAGAAGCTGTGTATATATTAGCTGATAGGGTAGTTCTAACCAGTTTAGCTTTTTTAGTGCTGTACAGTGGTGGGTTTTGAATGAGTGTTTGCTGCAGAGTTAGCCACTGTATTATAACATTGTTCAAGTTGTCCTTTTTTGTGATGCTTGGAGGTTGGTAATTGTGCAAGTGTCAAATAGTAGAGAGAGGAGGCTGTAAGTAGTGGCAAGTGTAGTTTTAGTTGCATTGTTGAGAGTCTTGGCTGTGTAAAGCAACCCTAGTTTTTGGTTTTAGTTGTTTTTTATGCAGTTTTCTATATGCAGGTTGAATTTAAAATTATCAACCCTAATAATTTGCTGTGAGAAGTGATATCTGTGGTCTGGCCTAGTGGTTAGGGAGATGGATTTATGGTTGGGAGGGTGGCCTAATGGTTAAGGTGTTTGCCTTACAAACACAAGGCGCAGGGTTTGAGTCTCACAAGAGATAATTGGCTAGGCTTAAAATGGCTTGCAAGGGCAGTTAGCTTAGTACGAACCTATGAACATTATTAAGAGGGAGGATTTCATATTTTTTGTTTTTTCGTGAGAGAGATTTGGGGGAAATGAGTAGTTTGTTTTTGGGGGTTGAGTATGGGTTGTGATTTTCAAAGCCATGTTTCGGTGGCTTTTAAAGCTTCCCGAGTGGGGGATTGCCAGGTTGTTTGATATGCATATCAACTGAGTATTGTATGAGGGTGGCCTATTTTGTGGATTTGTGGAGTGTGTTGGTGAAAGTGTTAAGAGCAGGGTACCAAGGTGATGGTGCCTTGCGGTACACCTGTGGTGACTGGGAGGAATGGAGAGAGGGTGGAGTGCCATTTAACTGACTGATATCTATTGGGCAAGTAGCTTTTGAACTACAGAAGGGTCGGGTGAGATGGACCTAAGAAAGACAGTTGACGTAGAGGTTTGCTGTGAAAAACTGTTTTGAAGGTTTTAGACAAGTGTCGAAATAAGGACTGTACATACTACACTCAAAAATTTTTATATCCAGATTTTACTGGGATGATACAAATTAGTAGCAGTCTATTCAAAAATGTCTGTGTGATATATATGTTTTGATGAGTTGTGGTTTATTGAGAATGGTCGCAGTATTCTTAAATAAATTATTTCCTCCAGTTTAACTTTTTCTTCTGAAAACCATACCATGTCCGTGTTTGTTGTTCAAGTCCGAACGAAGGATAAACACTTATTGAATTTCAGGCATGATTTGAAAATGCTGTGAAAGATTACAGTTTAAGATTAGTACTTGTATGTAATGTGGTCACTTGCTTCATCTTCTTAGTCTGTCCGCCTCTTTTTTTGATTGTTACTTGTTCCGTAGTGGCATGGCTAAAATGTTAAAACAAACCTTTTATCCATGTTTTTTGTTCTAGTCAAAACAAATGTAAAAATTCAACCTGTGTTGAACTTCAGGCATGATTGAAAATACTGTAAAAGATTAAAATTTAAGATGAAGAATTGCATGTGGTCACTTATTTTCCACAGTGAATCCATTTCCACCTTCTCTGTCTGGTGCTACCACTTCAGGACAGGGCATGCCCACTAGATTCAAAAGATGTTTGTGGATAATGCCTAACACCTTGCTTATTTTTAACTACAGTGGCATTTCTGTAATTTTCACCAGTGTCTGGTCATAGCAAAAGTGCGACTAGTCTGCAAATTCAACTGCTACAGTTAATGTATATTGTATCAAGTGGGAATTGCCTTTAATTCCAGTTATTTTTGCTGTTGTAACACTATGTCACTATGTCTAAACCTTGTTAAAAAGGACAATAGAAACTTAGCAGACTTAATTTCTGCTTAAATGAATGCATGTTAATGTTGTTTCTGTCGAAGTATTTTGTTACTGGACTGTCTCTCTCTTAACCGCTCACAACTTCAGTTTTTCTTGCCTTTATCAAGTACTACCTTTCCTGTTCCCTCTTTAAATCTGCTCCCTCCTTTCTTTTCTCCACCGTTTTTCTGTATCCTCATATCTCCTGCTTATGTAAAACTTGCTTAACAGTCTCTCTTTCTCCCTCTTCGTAGGTAGCAGAGCTGCACTGATTTTGTGTACAACTATAACCCCTGCCTGTGGAAAGAAAGAAATTGCAACCTTCACTTTTGTAAAGACATCTTAATCCCACCTTCAGAAGTACCAAGTAGCACCTCAGCACATTAATTAATAGATAAGCTCACCAGTTTAAATATGAACCCCTATGTCACTAGATGGGTTGCAAACTGGCTCAAGGACAGAACCCACATGGTTAGAATTGCTGGAGCCATGTCAGACTCCAAACCAGTTACAAGTGGCGTCTCACAAGGCTCAGTCCTGGGACCTCTCTTGTTCGGTATATATTTCTCGGAGGTACAGGCTAACACGGAAGGACTGTGGCTGACCAAGTTCGCAGATGACTGCAAACTCGGCACCATAATCGACTCTCCAGCCGATACAAGCATCCTCCAAAAGGGCCTCATAGAAACAGACAACTGGTGCCAGAGCCATGGCCTCAAGCTAAACGCCAAAAAGTGTATAGTCCTCCCCTTCGGCAAAAAAACAAAGTGCCCACAAATTACCACATAGGTGGTAATCCATTAAGTACAGAAAAAGTAATTAGGGACCTGGGGACCCAAGTTGATAGCAATCTCTAATTTGACAACTACGTGGCCAAAGTGGTTAGAAAAACATTTTATACAGCCCACCTAATCATGAAGGGATTCACATCTAGATCAGAGGAGGTCATCGTGCCTCTTTACTCATCCCTCATCAGGCCCATAATTGAGTACAATGCCCCTTTTGGGATGTACCTTACCAGACACCTGCAGCAACTGGAAAGACCCCAAAAGTACCTCACCAAGAGGATCAAAGGGCTCAAAGAGATGCCATATGCTGCCCGGTTAAAGAAACTCCAGCTCTACTCAGTGGCATACCGCCTGCTCAGAGGCGATCTGTGCCTGACGTATAAAGCCATGTTCAGCCCAGAATTAATGGACATGCTGCACCTCAGAAAATCCAAATCCCATCGGGCTACGCGCTCGAGAGACTTGAACCTCAGCACTGAAATAAATAGGACATGCTGGAGAGACAGATTCATAACCCAGAGGCTCCCTTCACTCTGGAATAAAATCCCAGTCCAGGTTAGGCAGAGTCCCTCATTGACTCTCTTCAAGAGGAATCTTGATGAGTGGATGGGAGATCGTAGGTTTACCCCAGGTATCACTTCTGTGTCAGTGTTAGACAGTGGCACAGTATTCTAACCTCGGAAAAGGGCATAGCAAAATTAATTTAATTTAAAATGGGTGGCGAAAGCCAAACACACTCTATAAATGCCAAACACACACTATAAATGCCCTAGTGCAGATAGGTTCATAGGTTCATACTAGGCTATCTATGTCAAACAAAGCTCCTCATTAGCACTCTTCAAGAAGAATCTTGATGATTGGATAGGAAATTCACCCCGGGGATCACTTCTGTGGCTCTGCTCGACAGGGGCACAGGAAAATAATTTTCTTGGGTGGCGAAAGCCAGGGTACATTTTTTGGCTAGGCTTGTATGGGCCCTAGGGCCGAAAGCCTAGTACCTACCTATGAACATTGCATTTTCATTGCTTTTTTCATTACTAGTAGTCAAATGGGTGGATGCAATAGAGATTTATTTGCAATAGCAAAAGTTGTGGTATTTGGTTTTAGGCGATAATAGAGAGCACTGACCTTTGATGGTATTTCACACTCGCTACTACTTGTCCGACTGTTACATTGGCAGAATTGCTTCATTCTGCCAGCTGCAGTGACTGTGACTGCAGGAGAAACACTTCAGGCAACAGTGTACATGTTTAGGTAATGACAGTTACATCAAGTAACTAATTGCCCCAAAGAGGCAGATACCTACCCATAGCGTAAAACAGCAAGTACATTACTTGAGGAAGTTTAAGGTAGGCTTCAGTCTTTTTATTATAAATGTGATGAGATGTGTTCAATCCCCCCTCCCAACCAGTGTACTTTTTTACAAGTGGATTGTGTGAGGGTGTACTTTTAAAAAAAGGAATTAACACAATAGGCAAAATCAGTTTGATAGGTAGCTGATGTCGCATCAACTGCACATCACTAGGGTGACATTTTTATTTTCATAAACTTTACAAGCTTTGTATGATGAATGTTTGTTTACAGAGATGTAAAACTATATTTCAACATGCCCATTTACCTAGATTCCTTAAAAGAACAGTAGTTACAAGCTTGCAGAAGTGCAGACAGCTGAGGGAGTTACTGAACAAGACAGAGTGTAACTTGCTGTTTGGAACCAAACAGGCACATAACGTCCAGTAGCTGTCTGGAACTAGCAGGCACATAAGGTCCAGTTCTCTGTTAACACTGTTTTTTGAACTTCAGAATAATCTTATACGATCATTTTCTAAGAGTTAGTGAATGTTTTGTTTATGCACTAAACGTCATTGGACTGCAATTGTGCAACAATTCTAGATGAGCCCAGAAGCTATTCAGTATTGTTTTAGCAGTTCAACTGCAGGCCAGGCCATATGGCCTGATCGCTCCAGATGCGTCAGTGAAGACTTTCAGTTTCATATCCATGTTACTTTTTACATGGCTTCCTTTGCCTTTAAGTGCAGGTTTCCTTAATAAATGGATATCGCTAGTTGTGTCAACAAACATGCATGTGTTAATTTTATATTAGAAGCATAGCATGCTGTTGTGTCCCTCCAAAAATAATGTTTTTATTTTATTTTTTTTTTGCTTTGAGATTGTGTACGTATTTTATATATGTATAATGTGTGTGTGTGTGTGTGTGTGTGTGTGTGTGATATATATATATATATATATATATATATATATATATATATATATATATATATATATTTGCCTCTGTGGAGGTAGGGGTTAAAGCATGGTCAGTTGGCTGGTTTAACTAAGCACACATATAGTTACTGCTGAGGCCAAGGTGGAACAACAACTTTAATGAAGTGATCAAGGTTTTGGAAAAAGATTGTAAAAGTTTTTGGAAGAAACAACAAGGCTTAGGAGTTAACACAATATTTAAGTAAAATAATGCTTTAAAATAAAACCTTATGCCTGTCATACTTGTACGTATTGAATTCATTTTAGATGGCATTATCTTTTTGACATTTCCTGCTCAGTTGCTTACTATTTATTAGTTTCTTTGTCTTGCAGAGTATAAACTTTGAATCCATTTCCAAATTCTGCTGACTGTTAGCCTCTCATTCCCATTATCCCCTGCCACCTTTATTAGGCACCTAAGCTACTAATCAAACTTATGTTTTCTGGACCATAGTCAGGGCTTTATTGCTCCTTTTACCGAGCCTAAGATATGAAATTTTGGTCACAGTTGGTGTTAAGAGTTTGAATTGTTTCCGGCATTGCTGTGTGTGTTGCCAGAGTCCTAGTTGGGCATTTATTACTGTATGCTACTATAGTGAAGATATGAAGTTTTGGTCATCTCTGGGGTTGGAGGTTATGGGTTGTTGATGTATTGTACTGTGTTGGGTTTCCATCCCTCATAAGAGGTATTGGGGATAATCTTGTGCTGTGTTTGTACATTTTTGATGAAAGTGTGTTTAGACATCCATCCGCAACCCCTTTTTCCCTTTTTTTTTTTTTTTTTTTTCCCACAATAGGGTCGGGGTGTCACTTAAACAATGACAATCATCTAGACCTAAGGTTTACCCCACTGGGTGGCTAGCCCTGCCATGGTGGTTCTTCCACACCACATACTCGCACTTATGGCCAATTTAGTGTCCAGTCCACCTACTGCATGTCTTTAGAGTGTGGGAGAAACCCATGTGAACAGGAGGAGGACATGCCAACTCTGCGTAGAAGGCACCTCAGCTGTGAATCGAACTGGGGAATCTGTTGCTGTGAGGCAACAACACTGTCTGCTGTGCCGCCCTTGTGTTTGTCCAAAATTTTTAAATATTTGGACTCTCTTTTTTGTTATCTTGAGTTTGATTTCAAACAGATGTCTTTAACTTTTCTTTTGTCTATTTTGGCTGTTTTCCTTGTTGCATCATTCTAGCTCTTTTCCTCAGCTGAGGGGTTGTAGTATATTTCTGATGATTTCCTGAGGGATACGGTTAGGCAATTCTTGCCACTTAGCGTATGTCAGAGCCATTTGTCTGTATTAGCTTTTCCTGGAGAACATTTTTTTTCGGTGGGGGATTCTGTGACTGCTCCTGATTTGCAGTCATCTGCACATTTGGTCAGCCAGAGGCCCTTGACATTTGCCTTGACTTCAGAGAAGTAGATTCCAAAAAGTAATGGTCACAGGAATTATCCATGAGGGACTCAGCCTGTGACTGGACTTATTCCCCAATTCTAACTTCTTGGGTCCTGTCTGGGGACTCAGCCTGTGACTGGACTTATTCCCCAATTCTAACTTCTTGGGTCCTGTCTGTGAGCTAGCTGGCTATCCACTGGGTGACATAAGTGTTTATATCTAACCTCCTGAGGTTGCTTACAGAGCCTGAGTGGAGTATTTCGTTAAATGCTTTTGCCAGGTCAAAGCAGGCAACATGAACCATTTTGCCCTTGTCCACTGCTTTGGTGACCTTCTCTACAAATTTCAGCAGGAGAAGTAGGTACGACCTGCCCTTGATGAAACCATACTGGGTTGGGTCCAGTATCTGGCAGTTCTGTCATTTTTGTTAATTTCCATGGCTTTGGATATGAGGCTTACTGCTCTGTAGTTGGCCCGCCTTTGTGCAGAAGGGTAATGGTTGCTGCTCTCCATTCATGAGGTACAAAGTCTGTTTGGAGGCTGTGGTTAAATAGTGATTCCAGAGGTTCCTGATAAGTTATGTTTTATCCAATTTAGGAGGCAGCCTGTGATTTGTCTGGGCTCATCGATTCACAGTTCTTGGCCTTTGAGAGAGAACCGAGGACCTGTTCCTTTAGTAAGGAGAGATATTTGATGGTATTTCCTGAGGGAGGCTGACGAGGCGAGAGAGGTAAATTTAGAGCTGAATTTGTCTGCCAGTAGGTTTGCTATATCTTGTGACTCCATTAACGACCAGCTGTGCAAACAGTCGTGCATTGCCTTTTGAGGTTGCTGACATAGCTAAGAATGCCTTGTGGTTGTCCATGACTTGGGAGCCAAGGTTACCTCAGATTTGTTTTTGGTAGACTTTATTTGTCCTCTGAACGGTTTGTTTGGTGTGAGAATGATTTTATCCTCCTGGGTGCTACATCAGCTAATTTTTGCCATGATTTTCTTCTTTCTGCTGTACAGCCTGTTGATTCCACCAGGGTGGCTTGTTTTTTTAGCTCTGTACCTGTTCTCTGTGGGCACAGTTGCCTCCATGCAGCTGCTAATATGTTTATATAGGGTTTCTGTGAACAGTTCCATGTAGGCAGAAGTGTTCACAGGGTTTGGAGGAATTTGAGGTTTTGATAGATTATTACTTAATAGTAGGAAAGTTAGTCTCAGTAGTTTTTGAATGCTTCATGGTTAGCTGGAGTTCTGGCTTTTATTTTTACTTCAAAGGAGGCTGTTCTGTGGTCTGACATTACCAGAGAGGATATTACACTAGGGGGTGTATATGTTTGCACCCCTGGTTGATGGACGTATTGAGAATCTGATCAAAGGAGTTTGTGTTTACAAAATTCAGGAATCTGTGCCTGCACATTTGGTGTCGCACATGATTCCCAGTTAATTGTGAGGTAATTAAAGTCAGCCATAAATATGATTTTGGTTTGGATGGTGAGTATTTCTACTGGGCTTAAATATGTGGCATGGTTTTCTGGGTCATAGAGCAGGTATCTAATAGTTTGCAAAGAAGTGGTATGGGGTTTTGCCTATGGTGATTTGGAGACGCTCAAGTGCATTGTCCTGTTTGACCAGCCTTTATTTATAATGGAAATAGAAACATCTCCACATTTGCTACCTGCCTGTGTAGTAGCTGGTTTAAATGTGTGGAAGGAATTATAGCCTTGCATTGCCGGGGTGCTCTCCACTACTTTAAACTATATGTTTCAGTGACCACACAGATGTCTGCATTCTCTTGGATGAGGAGATCTTGTAAGGAGTGGAGTTTTTTGCTTAGACTCCTAGCTTTGATCAGTAACATCTATAGATTTTCTTGATTTTGATTTTCTGTGCAGGAAGTATTTTCAGTTTAGCACCACCTAAAAAAAAACTGTATGGGGAGGACAGCATTGTAGCTAATATTCAAAAGTCTAGAGGGGAGAGGTGCAGGCCATCCTTGGGAAAGGAGCATGGACTGTTGAGCATCTCCTTCCATGCTGACAGAAATTGCACACCTTAGAATGACACCAGAAACTTTGTCAATAATTAAAGTTAGTCATCTGTTCGTATTATGATGTAATCCTTGGAGAAGGTAGAATGACTCTCAATACTAGGCTTTTACCAGCTTGGGACACATGCTCTGAGAGCTCTATGATATCTCTCTTCATATTGTCTAAGTAGGTCTCTAGTGACATTGTGTAAAAATCTCTCTCGTGTACCTTATTAGTTTGTTCGAGAATTGTTTGGTTGTCTGTAAACATGAGGCTATTTCTACATTGTTTCAGGATGTCCATGTTCACCAAGCTGGTAACTGGTAGTGGGAAGGTTCATATCAATGGCATTAGACTCACACTTTTTTTATTGATTAGGTGGTTGTGCTGAGAATATAAAATCTTGCGTATCTGGTTTGCAACTTTGGGGACTGCAAACTTAGTTGCCTTGTGTTCAGCTAGGTATTGATAAAATCTCAAGGTTGCTTTTACAAGAAAATTGTTATCTGAAGGTGACTGGGTTTATACATGACACTGCCAAACACTTGAGAGGGAACTACCAAAGTAGATCCTAATTTTATGAATGACTTGTTAGGGAAATATTCTGAAATTAGGTTAGGCAGTAGCTAATCAAGTGGTACTTACTGAAAAGAAAAAAAAAAATTAACTTTGTCAAGAGTAATGAATAGTGGGGATTCATCTAATTGACTACTACCTGGCCTCTACCAGTGCAGGTCTTGCCACAGCTTCACACTACTGGGATACATTGCCACTTTGCTTCTTTTCTCACCAGAAGCAAAAACAGCACCAATCCCAAGATGCCACAGGCTCTTTAGTGATCGACATTCTTGTCCCAGATTATGCAGGGGTCTGTAGGCTTGTTACAGCCTTTTCCTGGTTGATGCCTTGAATAGCTTCCAGACCATTCAGGAGGTCCCACACAGACAGTTGCTCTCTAATCAGAGACTGTCAGGAGTAAATGCTGTCTTCTGTTTCTCTCACCAAGATCAAAATAGAAGCAAAGATTCCAAGCTGGTACCCATGAAGCAGTTATTGGGCTTTCTGGTGATCAACAGTCTTCAGAAAGTAATGCCCCTCTGCGCCTTTTGTCAGTGGAAGCACTAATCTCAAGATGACTGCTGTCAGAATTTTGACTCTCGATGATTGGTAATCTTGGACCACATGTTGCAGATTTTAAAAGCAAGATGGGTAAAACTGGGACGGGTTAATATCCTAATAGTTGCAGTGTGCACTAAGCAGTTAGATATGAAAGAGAGGTTAATTCAAGATTTATCAAGTCTATGAGGAGAGATGCTAGAATAAGACAGATTGGATTGGTGAGGGCTCTTAGTGTTTTGGCTGTCTGGAATATAGTGGGAGGGCCAATAAGTTTAAATAGCTGAAGGGGGCGTGACTTTACAAAATGGTAATTTTGTACTTGCTGAAAATATCCATTTGACAGAGGAGAGGGAAGGAAATATGTGGCCAAATTAACATAAGGGGCATGCAATTAGAGAGAGATTGTTAAGTTTAAAAACACAGCAGCACCGTAGTGTGGGAAAATTAATTTCTGTACTAGAGACACAGCTCCTCTCTGTCTTCCTTAGTAGAAAATGGAGTATAGTGTAATGAAAATAACACCACAATGTACAAAATAACAAAAGGCAGCAAAGCAATGCAAATTACAAGAAAGCAATGTAAGAGACAAACTGACCTTTCTCTATTAACAGTGTGTCTGTGGTAGTCTGAGTGAGTTTTTCCACATTTTTAAGTGGCCTTAGGCTGTGTCTGTAGTTTTAGTAATCTTTCTTGATTATTGCGTACAATTTATTTAGTCTGTTGTGGTTACTTCTGACTACTAAATCTTCTGTTTCTGGGTTAGTGTTTGGTATCTTGTTTAGGCATTGTAGTGAAAATTGGACCTCTTATTCCTTGTGCATTTTGTTGTTGTTTAGACCAGGTTTGTAACATTAATAATTATTTGGAAGACGTGTAAACTTTGTTTTCCTTGCTTGTTATGATACCCTTTTATAGGCAGAACTATGTTTTGGTAAAGCTGAACAAGTTTATCTGATTTTTGACCCTGACACCAACTTTGTATCACTTATGGGCATATATTTTATCTGGCTGTGGTACATTATTTCAGTTGCTTACTTCAGTTATGTTCTTTTTCTAAGACTTACTCTTGGTGTTCGCCTCCATTGACCTCTCTTCTGGTTGACTGCCTAATTTTTTCATTGCCTAGTTTAGGTCAGGGTTGATTTGGACCTTAAAAGCTTTTGAGTTGCTTTATTTCAACCCCATTTCCTGGTCATATGTCAAATTTCAGGATCATATGGTTTGACCCTTCCAGACTTCTTACTTGAAGACAGATTGAAATTGATCTTTATCTCTGATCTTGAATTTGTTAGTCTGGTAAATTTTTTGAGACCCTTCTTGACACCAAGCTTGGCTGTTTAGGTATTTGGTAGATGTACCGAACACTGATAGGACAGTCGTGATGAAGATCATAGGTCTGAAATGAAGTCTGTAACATCAGCCTCAAGCTTCTCAACTTAACTGGTTGGAGCCCTCTGTTCAGGGTTTAACTTTTCAACGCCAACATAATTTTGTGTCATCTTACTAATTTCTTCCCCTCTGTCCTTCAAGGGTACTACAGAACTTTCCACTTACATTTTGATTTTAACTGTGATGACCGTGCCCTGGCCCAGCAATCAAGGAGCCTCAATCCTCACCACTAACACTAGGGAGGTTGTCTCCTGGAAGAGGAAAGGATAATACACAGTAAAGTACAATTTCCCTTAAGTGCACACGGAGATCACAGTCAGTCTAGGGCTGGCTGCTCCCTTGCTCACCAGGTCCCCAATAAGACTCCCCACTGGCACAGCTATTGGGTCCAGGTCTCAGCCTAACTGGGCAAGCTAGAACCTCCAGTACCCTCTCTGTACAACCAGCGCTTCGTGTCCCTGCCCAAGTAGCTGACACAACACGCACACACTTTGAGATAAGTATTTATGCACTTTACAGACACTCCTGGGAAAGGCTGACACAGATTCTCCAGCTGTGCCCCTTTACCCAGACTATACGGTAGTAATTACTGCCACCACCCAGTTAATAATATCAGCTACTAAAAGGCCCTTAAAAGGGTGTCCAATTATTACTGTGCAATATTGGGACTATACAGTCTAATGCTTATCAGAGTGGCCTATTACAATAAGCTCTATATAAATATGCAATTTACTCTAGAGCTTATCTCTACACAAAGCAGCCACAGGTAGAAGGTTTTAAAAATATTTAATAATAAATAATTAAAACACAAGACAAAACTACTACACCACAGAGATATCTAAGAGTTCACAGATCACACAGAAACTTAAAATAATATCTTAAGAAAGATCTGATTACACAGAAAAATACTTAATCTAACTTTTTAATCTTTAGCAAAAACACAGTGCTACGAATCCTAATTGCATACATAAAGAACATAGGCAGTGCTGGTAAGTTAGATGTCCACAGTCAAAATGCTCCTGGTCTCTTGTGAGAAATACTATTTAAACATTACTAACAAACATGTTTCTAAGGCCCTCCCAAAATTACATCATTTTTGACACTTACGTTTTCCCATTATTCATATTGCATCATCTTAACACCTGGTCTGAGTTCTCAGACCGCAAACTACATTATTTAGCAATCTAACACCTCCTCAGAAACTTACAACGATACAAGACATTTCACATGTATATGCTAACCGAAACTAAAGCAATAAAAGCACCTTCCACATCTAAATTCTGGTCATAAACTTTAGCCTTAAAATAATGAGCATGAAATCTTCAACCGCCTTCGGGCCGAATTCTAACATGAAAGGATACAACATGCTTCACTGGGCCAGTAGAGTGCAGTGATGTCACATATTTTGCATTTCCACATTTCACAGTGTTTTCCTAAATTTAAACACACAAGCCTGTATTTTAAATATATTTATACAGTTGATAGAATTATATATTAAATTCTATTAGACTAGGCTGGCAGCCTTCGCCCATCTCTCCCCAGTCATCACACTAACCATCTGCTGAAATGGTTGGTTTCAAGAAGTAATTTGCTACAAGTTTCCATTGAAAATTCCATTTCAGTTTTGACAGTACTAGCAAGTAGCTGTTGACTCTTTGTATATTAATTCAAGAAATTTTAAATACAATTTTTGCTAGAGTAGTCAGCCTTTTAAATGTGAGTAGCCTTGAGGTACTGTTTTACCTTATACAAGGCCTTCTGACGTTTTCTTCCACAAGTGGAACTGAACTGTATATTCATGTTTAGCTGAAAATTTCACTGTGACATTGTACCAGTTTATAGAACACCCTCCATCCTTCACTTTTTTTCTGTTTGGAGGTGGAGTTTAAGAATCTTGACACCAGCTTATGAAGGATCTTCCAATTTGTTCACATTTGTTATATATGTGGAACTTGGCTATGTATTGACCTATGCTAATTTTTAGCTTGATCTCAATAAACATTGGAATCACCTTATATAAGAGCTTCCTTTTTTACCCGTTTTGACTGAAGATACACTCTGATTACAGTTCATTTGGTCTAAAATTCTGTAGCTGCTAAGCGAACTCTAGTCATTTTTATTTTATTTATTTATTTGACATTTGTTTATTGGAATAGTCTGACTGGGTTGCAGAGTTGGTTTTCAGCGGAGGCCCAGGGAGAAGAGCTCCACATGCAGTCATGTCAGAAAATAGAATTGATTTAAATTTTTACAGGGTACAGTTAATTTAAGTGTACAACATAGACAAACATCTTTACAATGTGCACCTACATAATACTTTGTGGTTAGTGTAATAGTTTTTAGTACAATAAGTTTGTGGAGGATATGAACAGTAATCAGGAATATGTAAATTGGAACATGTAGACATGGTACTCCATAGTGAGATTTGTGGGAGTTAGAGAAGCAGAAATTAAGTTTCATGTTGGCAGCATGGTTTAGATGAGATGAGTTTAGGCTTGTCAAAAGTGTCATGTTTTATAAGAGTGTAGTGAGGCCACTCTTCTTATTAGAAAGAGTTCTAGTTGGTTTGGGAGTGAGAGTAAGGTATACAAGTTTTAAAAGTGCAGAAATAGTGGGAGTTGAGAGAGATTGGGGTGATAGAGTAAGTGATAGGAGTTTGTAGTTAAATTGCGAGTTTAAGGGGACAGAGAGGAAAAGAGAAGGGGGGCAGGTGGTGTAGCTAAAGTGCGGACATGCTGGGAGTTGAAAGAGGTTGGGGTGGACATAATGAGAGTAAGTGATAGGGAGTTTGGGGAGACTGAAAGTGGGGAAAAGAGAAGGTGGGGAGATTAGCCTATAGTAGTACATGTGCAGAACCATGTGATCAGGTGCTCTTTTAAAGAGGCTTTGAAGAGTGCCAGGTCCAGGATTGATCTGATGGCTAGAGGGAAGGAATTCCATAATTTTGAGATGAAGTAGGAATATAGGCAGTGGCCTGATCATTTTAAAAGTTTGGAGATTCCGAACAGGTTTTGTCACCTAATCTTGACTATCTACTAGGCATGTAGGATTTAACTAGCTTGTTTAAAGTGAGACAGGCTGTGGGTTTATAAATTAGCTTTTACATGACAGCTGGATATATGAGTTGGTTAGCGAGTTCCAGACAGTTCAGTTCCCATAGTGGTTTACAGAGGTGTGAGTGGAATCTGTTGTTTGTGGCAAACTTTGGGATCTTTTATTATAGCATTGATCCAGTTTGGATTTGGAGGCGTTTTGAAGGTTGGTGAGTACAGGAGTGCCATAGAACAACGAGGGGAGCAGGAAAGATTTAGCCAGGGCAGTCTTGGTAGTGGTAGTTAGGAATTGCGTATTTCTATACAAGAGTCCTAATTTTTGGTGAGTTTTCTTTTATGTTTTTTTAGGTATGGGGTCAAAGGTACGTTTATTATCGATAATGGCACCTAGTAATTTTGTTTCCTGTACTCTAATCAGCTGAGTATATGTTAAATTGGTCTGAGCCAAGGGTAGTGTTTTTGGGATGAAAGACTGAGTTTAAGAAAAAGGTGAGCATTTATGAGCCATGATTCAATGGCGGTGAAGGATTTTTGAGTGTTTGAGAGTAGTTCTGGTAGGGTAGGTGAGGTACGGATAATAGTGGATTTGTCTGCATATTGAATGAGGGTTCCAGGGGAAGAGGAAGTATGCAAGTTGTTTGTGAATATATTAAATAGTAGGGGACCTAAGCAGGACTCCTGCTAAGAAAGGGAAAGGTGATTAGACCATTTTACAACTTACTTTGGATCGTGTAGGTAGCTTTGAAACCACTGAACTGTCTTGTTGGAACAGCCTGGTTTGGATAGTGTTTCTAGGAGTAGGGGGTGAGAGGCAGTGTCAAAGGCTTTAGAGAGGTTGAGGAATAGTGAAGAAACAAAGTTTTCCTTCCTCTCTGGCTCTATTCACTATATCTGCAAAGAATATTAATGCTGTCAGTGTACTTTGCCTTGACTGGAAGCCGTGTTGTTTGAGTAAGTAGATTATTCTGCAGTAGATATTTGCTGGTCGATACATCTTTTATGGATTTTGGATGTAGGTGATAAGATGGATATGGGATGAAAGTTGGAAGTTTTGAGAGAGTCTTCCTCCTTTGTGGATAGGGGTGACTTGAAATAATTTCCAAATGGTAGGAACTAGAGATTCAGATAGAGATCTATTTATTAGAATGCTGATAGGATAGGCAACTGAGTTGGCAGCAAGTGGGAGATCATCTGCTGATGTGCACCAGCTTGGTTTTAGTTTGAGTAGTCTTTTTATGATTGCTATGGGTATGGGTTGAAATGAAAAGGAGGTCTGGTTGTTGGTTCTGTGTGGTATTGTGGGCTGGGTCTGGGTAAGTTGATGAGAAGTTCTAGGTGTTTGAGGTTGGGAGAGAGTGGGGGGGGGGTTCCTGTGTTATAGTTGTTTACAAGTAGGTTAATGATTGATTTTTAAATGTTTGTTGAAGTCTTTGGCATTAAATGAAGGAGGGGTGTTGGAGATTGTTCTTTGTACCTGGGTTTAGAAGGGTAGATATTGAGTGCCAGAATTTTTTTGGGTTGCATTTGTGCTGAAGCTGAAGATGTGGGTAGTATGCTTTTTTTCTGTTTTTGTTTACTAGTTTAGTCATGTTGTTATGGAGGGTTTTGAAGTGGATACATTTTGCTCCGTTTTATTTTGTTTCCAAGCTTTCTATGCTTGGTCTCTGTTTCATCAGGTTAATACAATCTTTGATATTTATGAGGTTATATTGTTTTGTATTCCTTTTGTGTGTGTGTGGGGGGGGGGGGCTAGGGTCAAGTATTTTAAAAAGGTGCTATTAAAATGAAGGACCGCATCGTTAAGAGGTAGCAGTTTTAAGGATGTCCAGTTGATTTTTAGGAGTATATCACTGAATTTCATTTGACTGAAATTGGATGAGTTCCTGACCGATTTCAGAGTGTGCGTTTTTATTTGGTTGGTGCTGGCTGTAATAGCGAATGTGGGAAGTTGGTCACTAAGTGAAGGGGAGAGTGTGCCTGCTGAGGAGAAGTTGGTTGGGTGAGATACTATGATCCAGTTAAGTGAAGATTGGCGAGTGAAATCTTTGTTGTACCTAGTTGGGCCATTAGTTGTGAAAAATTATACAGGTTAATACTATTATTGGGGGTGTCTGCTGCAGTGGAATATAGCAATAACCCATGCCTGGGTGTGGGTAATGCTGGATTTACCCACGGTTGGCGTGGTTTGGTCCCGAGGGCGAAGCCCGAGGGACCAAACAAAGACAACCGTGGGTAAATCCAGCATTACCCGCACCCAGAAGTGGGTTATTGCTATTATACCATGGTGTTAGTTTGTTTTGTATTATGTTTGTATTGTTGTTATTTATGTTTTTGTTTGCTTTTTTTGTATTCTTCCACTTTTTGTGAGATAAAATAGTCCACACTTTCAGTTTGTGTTTATTGTTTATTTCTGTTTTAATTTAAATACATGTTATTTTTTAGTTTTTCAGGAAATGTTAGGAAAGGGCTAGGTGGTGCTTGGTATAATATAGTTTAAGCAGTGTAGAAGTTTATAACGTGTAGTTATGTTTTAGTAGTTATAGGTATGTTGAAATGTGGTGTAGTTTTAATTTGTATTAATTTTTTAAAAATATGTACTTTTACTATTTGGTCACTAGATGGTGTTGTATGCGCTTTTATTAGATGTATGCTGATGTGGACGTTCGGTATGGTGTGTTTTTGACTTTGCGAGGGATGTGTGGTGTGTTTTTAGTATACATTTTTGGAGTTATCTGTGTATAGGTATTGTAGGGAATATAGGTAAGTGAATGGTTTTATGAGAATGCTTGGTTTTATTGTGTTATAAGTGGTGGTTATGTAGTGTGTGTGTGATGTATTTGCGACTGCATGACTTTTTATTTTTTTAGTGTTCGAGGTGAGGGAATGAGGAGTGTAGTATGGAAATTGGTTAGTTTTCTGTGTTTTCGTTAAATTGTTGTGTGTTTTGGGTATTAGATTTACTTTACTTTACTTTACTGTTTATTTGCTGTCGCCGCATGATATTTAGCGACCGGACTTTTTGCGTTGTTTCTTGTAGGATTTACTATGTGCACGCTGGTTGGATTAGCCAATCAGCATGCACGTTTGTCGGGTTTGCGATGTTCGCATGGTATAATACCAGTTAATGTTCAAGTTACCTAGGATTATTGTCTCCTGATTGATTTTTTTGGGATGTCCAGGATAGTCGGTCTTCCAGGATTGGTATATTGTTTCCTGGTGGAATATATAATACTACAATGCAGATTGTTTCTCTTTTACTGAAGTGAGGTTCAAGAAGGATATTAATATATTTGCACTTGAAAAGGTGGGTATGTTGTTTGAGTACGATGTGATGTTGAATGCAGAGAGGTATAGAAGGGCTATCCTTCTGCCTTTCTTTTGGGGTCTATCTAATCTAGTGATGGCAAAAATTGGGGAGGTGTTATTTCAGTATCTTTTTATTTTTGGATTTGACCATTTTTCAGTCAAGGCTAGTATAACAGGTTTGATTTTGATCTATCCAGGCATGCAGTGGGGGGTATTTTGTTGCACATACTACTTGGGTTCATTTGTGACATTGTCAGTGTTTTTATTCCTCTGTTCCACAGAGTTGGCTTTTGATATTTCATTTGTAGGTTAAGCAGGGAGCTATTAATGTTTTAATAGATCCAGTCAGTGATGCCTTTTAACTTTAAATAAAACAGAGTCAGTTTGAGTTTGCGGATGACTTTTTTCCTTGTTCTATTAATTTCCAATATTAGGTCACTTCTTTTCCTTTTTGATTTGTAATGTCCATTTACTTGCTACTTTTAGACTTGAATTTGTATTTCTGTGTTTACACTTGTACTGAAAGCTCCAAGAGCTCAATGGATAAATCGGCCATGCCTTTGTTCTATTTGCTACTTTTGTTGGTCCAGATGAGCCAACAGTCTTGTGAAAAAATGCTGTCCTTTTGTTTTCATTCCCTGAAATCATCTTTTCAACTGTAATCATGCTGTCTGTGCATGAAGCCTGTGCTTATGTTAATTCTTGAACTTTGTTTTACAGAGTTATGCAGTGTTGGGTTTTGTCAAATTTCCCATGTTCTTGCATTTGTTGTATCAATATATTTCTTTTAACAAACTCCATTTTATTTTTCTTCATGTTCTTTCTTAAACTGTCTAATTTCTAAACCCAAACCCCCCCTAATTGCTCATTCATTCTCATTTTCTTTCTTTAAGTGGATTCAATTCTCTCTCAGCGCAGTAAATATTATTTTGAATATTACTAAGTTTGCCTCTCATTTTCACTACTGACTATTCACAACCAGTTTACTAGGTTCACAGGTAAGTACTAGATTAGCTGCCCTAGTGGGCCATTTTAGGCCTAGTCAGTTTCCCATTTTTGTGCTTGAAATAATATATACTATTTGGTTATAGATTGGCCTTACCCATCCCATTGTTGATTAATTATAGGTTACCCCCAATAAGAATGAGTGGGATTATACCATAGATAATTTGAGGGGACTCATGCATGGGATAATGCATTTAGGAGTTGCCTTTGTACAGTAGTAGTACAGTGGGTTGTTCTGGGGTAAATTTTCTGTTTTCCATCCATATATCTAAATTTTGCTTGAAAATGGACAGGGACAAGTTTTGTTTTATGTGGATGGGAGTCTGTACCACAGCAGCAGTATCCTCTGCAAGAGACAACTGTCCCTTTAAAATGTTCTGTTGCAGAAGAAGCTTAGATCCTTATTTTTGATGCCATTTGACTTGCTGATATGTAGTAAATCCATCAGTAATAGGTCAGAGAATGCCTTGTATGCCAGACGCAGGTTACCTGTTGGCACTCTGTGGGATACTGAGTGTGGTCACAGGGCTTTGAGTTGGTCCATGTAGGACATCTTGTATAGACCTTGTGTTCTTTTAGTAAGGTATCTCTTTGGGCTTCCAGTTACTAAATTTGCATGTAGTTTTCTCTCTCTGGTTATAAAGCAATGAATCCCATTTTCTCTTTGAGATTTTTTCAAAATCTACTTCTTTCTGCCTCGTAACTGACCCCCTTTTCCTGTAAGAGTATGAAACCTTTTAGAAGTGGCACCTTCTTTTTATCAGAAGATTTCACTTTTAAAAACATCACTGTTATATCCACCTTTATGTTTCGCAAAGTTCCAGCAGTGTTTTGGTAAATCAGTTTTATCACATGCACACCTTCTTGTTTCAAGTCTGTCAGTGTAACACAAGCAAAGAACTACTGTCTTTTTTAACCTACACTGTTATTGCTGGAGCAACTTTCCATTCAAGTAAAAGGCAAATATTCTTGTTAGTATACTGGCTTTATTTTGAAAATCTTACTACTCAGATTTGCTACACAGTGAAGTCCACAAACTGCAAAGATCTGTACTTGTACTGTATATCGGAAAGAAGGAATCCAAACATTTGCAAGCTAGAAACTTCTCCAACAGTTGTTTACAAAGCAACCATCGTAATGCAGAAATACTTCTGGGTTTATTTCTGAGCAGCAATACTTTCGAACGGTTTCAGAAATAATACATCGCTTTAGCAACTTTTAATACTTTTGGAGCAGTTTCTGAAGTGCTAAGCCATTAGCACTTTACACATTGCAATCTAAGTTAACACTGTAGTTGACATTTCCCAATATGCACTCACCTCAGAAATGCTTGACTTATTTCTTTCTCTTTCTCTCAAAAAAAATAAAATAAAATCCTAAGTACTCCCCAGAGTGTCGTGCTCTTCAGTTGCCTAACTGGCTTTTTCAAAAAAAGCGCAACTATAATTCTCCTGAGCATACTATTGAGCATAGACTGTATTGCCCAGCATTTACTAGAGGAATGTCCAGAACCCCCCATCCTAGGTAATTTGATGCCGCAATGTTTTGTATTCTGATATCAGCTTTACATTTGAAATGCAGTACGCTACTTTTTTGCAGTTTGGAAATTTAGTAGTTTTGTAATGCTTGCTAGTTGCCTCACTAACTTCTTTCTTGACTGTATGCTTCATACTGCAAGCCCATTTCCTCCAGATTTGAACATTCACTCTGCATATCTTGGTTAGCACACTTTTAGCTATTTCATATCCCTTTACCAAAACACTTAATGGTACTTATCATTCTACCACTGTTGGGCTTGTCTTGCAGTTTTTAAATTTGGTTAAACTATTGCACTTCTCTCACATTTGCTTTATACTGACTGATTCTCACTTGTGTCTCTTTGCTCTTGGGTATGGAAAGGCGAAGCCTCTTTCTCTGCATAAGATTATTTTAAGAGTTCAGTCAGCAATGCACTTTGACGTTCACACATCTTAGACGTACTGTAATTTGGAAGTATTTCTATTCTTCCTTGTTGTGCTTACATTTTACCAGAAGAAAAAAATAGTTCTTCATAAAGCACATCCTCAAGACTTTCTACAGGTGGGGAAGTCAACTTAGTCTATTTGCTCATGCAGGCAGTGATGTAAGGGTCAGCAAATGGTATAAAGTTTGGTATAGTTACTTCAAGCTTTGCCCACTGAATGCATACTGGTGTAATGTTAGTACATCTGGAGGCTCCCTTTGTGATTTCAGTGTTTATTTACAGTTAATTTGTGCAGAGTGTATTATTTCCGGTGCCATCATACCATTTCAGGCGCATTATACACATCCCTTGCAATTCAGTTCAGGTGAATGGCTCAGTTAATTATCACTTTACAACTATTTCTGCCTCTTGAGAGACCAGTGCCTTTTGTCCATCTTTTGGCTCCACGCCCTACAGCAAACACTAGGGAACACTATTTGTGTGTGTGTGTGTGTGTGTGTGTGTGTGTGTGTGTGTGTGTGTGTGTGTGTGTGTGTGTATACATATTAGTGAGAAATTTAATTCTACATAGTATATGTTTATTAGATACAGTTTATTTATTTATCGACACTTGTTTACTGGGAAAGTCCATCTGAGCAGTGTTCTTTTTCAGCAGAGGCCTGACCAGGGAGAAAAGCTGCATTATACAGATGTTGATTTGTATTGTTTATTCCCTTAGTTATGTTTTCATGAGCAGCAGTTTTATTATTTAGACATCACGCACATCGGTTAAATCACTTACAAACACAGTTTCAATTAAAATTAAGTTACATGTATTTTTTGTAAACACATGGAGGTATATGCAGTGCAGTAGCATCAGTATGCATAAATTGTCAGCTTTTGTGTAAGAAAATTTGTTACTATAAAGGCTTTTTCAAAAATCTAGGACACAAGAAGATGAGATGAAATGTTAGAGCAGCCCAAAGAAAGGAAGGATTGGTAAGTAAAGTAAAGGAGGCGTGGTAATAGAGGAGGGTATAGTTATGACCATAGTACATTATATTTTGCGCAGCAGAGTACCCATTTAACTAGGGTAGATGCAGGTGCGGAACCTTTCATCTAGCCGGTATTATTTCATCTGGCAATTAGTCTTTCAGGTTGCAGACTGTTCTTAAAGTGGAATAATGTGGTATTTCAGCTATTAGCAATGCAATATGAAAAAAGGGAGTATCCTGTATTGTTTTAGTTATGGAGAGTAGCCTTTCAGCGGTCCCTTAGTAGTGTGAGGTTGAAAGCTGAAGTTGAGATGGGAATTTTTCAGTGTTTTGCAGTAGTTTAAAGGTTGGACTTGAGTACAGTAGAGAATTATTTGGTTCAAGCCAGATTAGTTGTTTTAGAGAGTGGCAGTGATGCGATCTGGTTAGTTGCAAATTTGGTTACTTTATTGTGGCATTGTTCCAGCTTGACAGAGGATTTGAAAATGGTTAAGAATAGGAGAGGTGTATAATAGGGTTGGGAGTAGAAAATAAGTGGCTATGTTTTTGCAGCAAAGTCAGTGGGGTAGTGTTTGTCTCTCTAGAAACAGCCTGTTTTTAGTGTGTCTTCTTTATGGCTTGCTGAACGTTGAGATCAAAATTCAGGTGGTTGTCTGTAACTATACCTAGTATTTTGGCACTGGATACCAGTTCTATATTGGTCTTGTTGGATGGTGGTATATTAAAGGTAGTTTTTTTTTTTTTCCCTTTGGTAAGTGAGAAAGAAAGTTGGCAGTAAACAGCAATATTATTTATTTGTTTTTGTTATTATTCAGGTGGAGTTGTGAGTTTATAGAATCAAGCTTCTCTGAGGAGAAAGATTTCTGGGTGAAGGTTTGGAGCATAGGTAGTGCCCTAGCAGAAGTTACTAGAGTCATTGGTTTATTTTTCTGTGGTGGCTTCTTTGGCTGCTATGTTTTTTGGTGATAAATACTTTAAACAGTAGTTGTCTAAGATGTAGCCCTGTGTGACTCATGGGATATAGGGAGGAAAGGGGGGAAATCATGCTGTTTCACTGGTTGGGACCTGTTGGTGAGGTAACTATGAACGCTGTTAAGTGGGGAGAGTGGTAGCCCCATAGGAAGAGAGTTTAGTTAAGAGAATTTAAAGATTGACTGTGATAAATCCAGAAATAGCGCCGGTGTTAGAAGATCTGAATTTTTGTTGTGATTTTATTGTATCTGTGAACCTTAGAAGGGCTGATGTACTGTGATTAGGTCTGAAGCCATGCTATGAGAGAGAGAGAAGGATATGTGAAGTAATATAACTTGAGAGTATATCTTTCCAAGATTTTGAATAAGGGTGAGGGAATGGGGATTGGCCTGTAGTTTGTGTGCGCAGGTGATGAACTGCCTTTAGGGAGGGGTATTCTATAAAGTGAGGAGATGTCTGTATGATTTACTGTCATGTTGGAATGTAAAAACGCCGAACACGCATAGTGCAGGTGTCATAAATTTCTGAAGAGAAATATATTCGAACGACCAAATTACAGATTACTCTGTGACATTTGGACATACAGTGTTCGGTATGCTGTGTGTGAATATCCGTTCTGTGCTTCGAAATATATATACATTCGAGAATACAATGCATGTAAACTACTCTAACAACACTAAACCCATGTGGATATTGTATATAAGTGCAATTAATACACCCCACAATGGCAGTTAGGTAAATTAATGGGTGATATCCAAGGTCAACACATCCTGCAATATGGATTTCCTGATATTAAATAAAGTACATGTGTTAGCAAATAATAAAAGATGAATAATGTGTGACACCGTTGCTGTCCGTAGAATTGTCCATAGTGCTCATACGCAACAAGTAAACTTCTGGCGACATTCTGTTCAAGTACAGTTCCCTTAGTTTACATCCATCTGTACTTGGTAACATTAAAGGAGTGTTGCAGCTTATTGGTTAATTAGTGAAGGCAATGTGTGTAAGCATATTGCAGTGGTGTAATTTAAAAGGGAAGTTTAAATGCCTCACTCTGAATAATATACACTTGAATGAAAAACGGAATATTAGGGATACTAATTGGAAGGGTTATAACACGTACTGGTAAGGTGGTGATAACATATGCTTTTCTTTGTGGTGTTACTAGGAAACCATATAATGTTATTTTAAACATTTTGTCCAGAGGAGTATGGATGCAGACACTGACATATATATGTACTGGCTACAATTGGTGATGTAAATGACACCATTAAATCACAGAAAGGGAAGGAATTCTGTCTGGAATGGATATCATTATTATTTGGAGAAGACGCATGAAAGTAGATTATATTGGTGTTGTATACATAAGGCTCAGGACAAATGTAAAGGATGTTGCATAACAGAGGTTACCATAGATGGGAACAAGTTACTGAAGTCAAATGGGCATTTTCATGCACCTAATGTTATGAAAGTAGAGAAATGTAAGGTGCGTGATAGTATTAAAGGACGAGCAAAGTGTTCCGTTTAAGAGACATGTAAAATTGTCTCCAAAGTATTAGCCACTACCTCTACTTGTGTTTTGAATATGTTATCCAACACAGCAGCACTGAAACAAACAGTGAATAGA